>NC_059093.1:20972522-21007626 GCF_020497125.1 Mauremys mutica
CGTCCACGGCTGTGGAGTCCCATAAGGGGGGGAGAAACGGGATCCTGTCTGCAGGGTCAACCCTGTGCAGCTTGCTGGGCCAGGAAGCCCTTAGCAAAGCTTTTTGTAGGCTTGGGTCCCCCCTCACTCACCGTAGCCGGGGCCTCGCTGCTCCTCAGCCGGGCCAGTTCCAGCTCATGCTGGCGCTGGTTCCCCTCGTCTTTACGCTGGTTCTCCCGCTCCTTCAGTGTTTGCCTCCTTAACTCGAGCGCCTCCCTGTCATATTCCAACCGCATCCGTTCCAGGGACGGGGAGCTCTGCCGGGACGATCCCCTGCTGGCCGCCGGGCTCAGGGTGCCCTCAGTATTCACTGGGCTTCCCCCAACCCCTCCCCTAGGTATAGGTGGGCAGGGTCTCGGGGTGTCCTCGGCTGCAGTCTGGCCCCTCCCAGCCATGTCAGGCCCCGGGGCCCACACTGCATCTGCTGGGCGACTTCCCTCTGGGACAGGGCTCGATTCACCCAAGCGATCCCTCTCCTCCAGCTGGGCAATTAGCTGGTCTTTGGTGGACCTCCCAATGCGCAGCCCCCTCTGCCGGCATAGCTCCACCAGGTCTTTCTTAAGGTGCTTAGCATACATCTTCCTGCGGGCCACTTGCCGGCCTGTGCTCTCAGCTTCCCACCGGTTCCAGGGAGACCCCTCGTGCACCAGCCCTTCTTCAGGTCACCCCCCCTCTCTTCCAGGGTCGTGCTGCAGAGTCGTCCGCCCCGGGACTCCTCCTGCAATCCCCCCGGGGGACCCTGTTACTGCAAAGTCCTTTGCTCTGGTCACACGCTCCCAGGGGTTAATTGCCTCCTGAAATTGCCCCTTCGTTTTACTGCTCCCCAGTCACTTACTGCAGGAAGCGCCATCCACGGGGTGCAGTAGATCCCACCGCTACCACCAGTTGTCACGGAGTGTGGGGGAGTCCGTCGAAGGGGGGGAGAGATGTGACGAAGGGGGACTGTTCTTACTTGGGTCTGTGAATGCTGTTGTTGAGTCTGAACTTTTCATGAGTTTAAACTTAATCCAGACTTGATGTCTCTGTCTGAAACTTTTAATCAAAGCTCTGACCTGCGAACTACTTCTGACACCTCCCCCCTCCCAATAAGTAGCCATATCCTCCTTTGTCTTTTCTAATTTACATTTTAACCTGTTTTATCCTGTAGAATCTTGATTGATTATGCATGACCAATATGATCTGTTAATCACTTTGTTTACTTCTGTGTATAAACATTGATGCTCACCCCTAATAAACTGGCCACACTTACTCCCAAGCTCTGCTTTTAAGCTAAGGATGGTGTGAGCCCGTTGATCAACGAATTGTTGTCTGGTCTCTGACAGATTTCTGAGCCCCATACCAACTCCGCACGAACTCGGGTGCTGGAGAGGTGAGTAGGACTTGCTTTTTACCTAACAATTTGGGGGCTCGTCCGGGATTCCTTCTGGTGCGGTGCCTCTGTCCAGTGGTCAGACCACTCATATACGAATTGCCAGGCGCCACGGGAGATTTCTCCCAGCCAATTCAATATTGAGGGGTCGTGTACTGGACAGCAGGATAAACGCCAGTTGGAGGGCTCCTGTCAGACACCATGGGTCAAGGGACTAGCGTGCCTCTTGAGAGTCCGCTGGGGATTGTAAATAAGTTATGGATTGAAGGGAAACTCCCAGTACAGACAGGAACGTCTAAGAGGAAGTTGTACACACTGTGTGTAAGGAATTGGACTGGGTATACCGTGGTATTGGCCGACCCGGAGATGAGGTGGCCTTCGTATGGCTCTTTCGAACAGGCTGCCTTAAGAGGAGTAAGGAGCCAGATCGAAAAAGACCATCCGGGACAGTTATGTTACTGGTTTTGTTGGGACACAGCAGCAGAGCTGTGGAAATCTTTAAAAATTATGGCAGTCAGGTATTCTTCCGAGAGTGAACCCCCTCCATGTTATTTCGATGAAGGGTGTAAACCACGGCGTGTTTTAACTCGTCAGTTGGTCCCCACTGCACCTGCCCCTATTCCTCCGCAAGGGGACTCTCTCCAGGGCGCAGAGGGGAATCTGCAGGACTCCAGATTGGAATCTCTGCAGAGGGATAAGGAGGAATTGGAGGGGCACACCTCGGAAGGAGTTTTGCATGGGAGAAAGAAAGGGAAAGTAGTAAAAAGAAAGAGAAAAAGGAAGAATATAAGTTGATGGCTTTAGCTTTTCGCGGTGGTATTCGAGGCAGAAGCCGTGGCCGTGGCAGGGAATTTCAGGGTGCTCGGGGAAGAGGGTCCTGGCAACCCCAGACATCAGGAAATTGTTTTCAGTGCGGACAGCCCGGTCACTTTAAACGTGAATGCCCCTGGGGACGCCCAGAGGGTCCGGTCGCATCCGCAGATACTTACACCAGGGACAAATACACCGCTGCACCACCAGCCCAGCCTGTTCCTCAGGCCTGGATCAACTACGGGCAAAAGCAGCAGCTGCAGCAAACTCAGCCTTCTCAATGACGGTACCCCGGGGGCGAAGGCAAACAATGTGATGGTCTTATTTCCTTAATGTCTTTAGCCGGCTCTTTCCTCACTTTCTCCCCTCCCAGCAAAAAGCCTCGTCTAACCCTTTCAGTCCAGGGACTGCCTGTCTGTTTCCTCATTGATACTGGAGCTACTTTCTCTCTTTTAAATCATGCCCCCTCTCCCTGGCTATCCTCTGAGGTTAAAACTGCAACTGGGGTGGAAGGCAACCCACAGTCTCTGGGACTCACTTTGCCTCTAAATGTTATTTATGCTGATAAATGTTTTTCTCACCGTTTTCTTTTTTCCCCAGCTTGTCCGATCCCTTTGATGGGCCGGGATTTACTCTGTAAGCTTGAGGCTACTTTAACCTGCACTCCTGAAGGGGTAGGATTATTGATGACAGTGTTAGGAGATTCAGCCCTAACTCAGGGTAATTGGGAACCCCCCCCCCTCTCTCCCCTGACCTCACTGACTTGCCTTCAACCCTCTGGGGAATTTCTGACACTGATGTTGGCCTGCTCCTTTCGGCAGAGCCAGTAAGGATTCAAGTGAAGCCCTCCTTAGCCCCCCCGTCAGTCCCCCAATACCCCCTGTCGCTGGAAGCCCGGAAAGGCATCCGCCCCATTATCGAGGGATTCATTGCACAAAAGCTAGTCCGCCCTCAGCGCACTCCCTGTAATACCCCTATACTGCCTGTCAAAAAGCCTCCTAAAAAGGACGGAGACCCTATTCGTTGGCGCTTTGTACAGGATCTACGGGTTATTAATCAGTATGTGGTCCCTCTTCATGCAGTAGTTCCTGATCCAGCTACTATCATCAGCCAAATCCCCTGGGATGCTAAATGGTTCACTGTTATTGACTTAAAATCAGCCTTTTTCAGCATTCCTGTGCACCCAGACTCTCAATATCTCTTTGGTTTCACCTGGGAGGAACAAAGTTATGTCTGGCAACGACTTCCTCAAGGCTACAGAGACAGCCCCACGATTTTCAGCCAATGCCTACGCCACGACTTGGAAGGCTTCACCAGTCCGCAGGGATCCACGTTAGTCCTATACGTAGATGACATCCTACTAGGTAACCGCGAAGAAGCCGCCCTCCGCATCGATGGTAAGGCACTTTTATTATACCTACACACCAGAGGCCACAAGGTAGACCCTAACAAGATTCAGTGGGTCTCACAAAAGGTTCGATATCTGGGTTTCCTGTTAACCCCAGAGGGGAGACAAATGAACCCAGCCCGCATAAAGACTATCCAAAACTGCCCTCTGCCAAACACCAAGAAACAACTTCGAGGTTTCTTAGGATTAATTGGCTTCTGTCGCCCTTGGTTGCCGTCCTGCGGGGAGTTGAGCAAACCGCTCCACCGACTCACTGCTAACCTTGCTCCTGACCCTTTGCAGTGGTCCCCAGACACGAGCCAAGCCTTTCAGTTACTCAAGGACAGTGTGGCCTCCTCCATGTCTCTCCGCCCCCCCCAATTACAGCAAACCCTTTCACCTTTTTGTCCACGAGAAGGGTGGAATTGCTAGTGGCGTCCTTACCCAGCTGAGCGGGCCCCACCATTTTCCGCTTGCTTTTTACTCCCAGCAGATCGACCCTGTCGCTCAGGGAACCCCATCCTGCACCCGGACTCTGGCAGCAGCTGCCCTGCTGATCACAAAGGCAAAGAGCCTGACCCTGGGTCATTTTACCACGGTCTGGACCTCTCATGCCTTGTCAGCCCTTCTGCGTAGGGGCACGACCCAAGTCTTTTCGGCCCATCGTCAGCAGCAGCTAGAGGCCGAACTCCTAGAAGACACTAACCTAATTTTTGAAAGGTGTGGGCCCCTTAATCCAGCTACCTTGCTTCCTGACCTGCCAGTCTTCCAGGATCAGCACGATTGTGTGGAAATAGTTCATAGCATCTTACAGATAAGGAACAACCTGTTTGATGTGCCACTGGACAACCCTGATTGCATCCTCTTCTCGGACGGAAGCTCCTTCTATGTTGATGGCAAGCGTTTCACCGGTTATGCAGTCACCTCTGAATGGGACATTCAAGAGGCCGCCTCACTGCCAGGCAACTGGGGAGCCCAAGCCGCCGAACTCTATGCCCTGGCCCGAGCTTGCCAGTTGGCCGCTGGTAAGACCGTTACCATTTTTACTGATAGCAAGTATGCTTTTGGAGTTGTGCATTGTCACATCCACCTCTGGAAGTTTCGGGGTTTCCAGACAGCTGCCGGTAAACCCATTCAGCACCTCCCCCTCATCCACAAGCTTTTGGATGCCCTCCAAGAACCCTCGGTCCTGGCTGTAGTTCATTGCCGGGCCCATACTAAAGATGATAGCCCCGTCACCCGTGGGAATGCCCTGGCTGACGCCTCCGCCAAGGCGGCTGCCGTCTTACCCTTAGCCATGCCCACGTTGGCTATTGTGACCTCCTCCTTTACTCCACCGCACCCCGTACCGGTACCCGCTGCTGAACTACAGTCGTGGGAGAGCCTCGGAGCCACTCTGGTCAAAGGGACCTGGCTTATGCCGGATGGCCGAGCCTGCCTCCCTCGCTCCACATACCCCGTGGCAGTTCGCTGGCACCATGATAAGGGGGGTCACTACGGCACGCACGCCCTTGTGGACACCATCGCTCGCTTTTGGTATGCTCCAGGCATTCAACCCTACTGCCTGTCAATAGTGAAAGCATGCAGCACATGTCAGCGAAATGGACCTGCTCCGCCTCTTAACAAAATTAAGGGTGGAAGACCGCCACCTGCTGCTCCATTTCAACATCTTCAAATTGACTTTGCAGATATGCCAAAGGCTTTTGGGAAAAAACACCTCCTTGTTTTGGTTTGCCCTCTGACTTCATGGGTCGAAGCTTTTCCTACTGCTAATTGTACTGCTGCCACAGTGGCGAAGATCCTCCTTAGAGACATTGTACCCCGTTTTGGCATCCCTCTCATACTTGATTCAGATCGCGGACCCCACTTTACTGGTAATGTCCTTGGCCATTTAGAACAAGGACTGGGCATTTCACACTCCTTTCATACACCCTACCACCCCCAGTCTAGCGGGAAAGTTGAGCGTATGAATAGGGAGCTTAAGCTTACATTGGCTAAATACTGTCAGGAAACAGGGTTAAAGTGGCCTCAGGTACTTCCCTTGGTCCTGTTTCACCTTCGTACTCGCCCAACCCGTGTATTGGGATTATCCACCTTTGAACTGCTCTTTGGACACCCCCCTTTCAAAGGCGGGGCGCTACCACATGCTGATGTTTCACTATTGGGAGGGGATCATATGACCGCGTGCCAGTTTCTCTCCCTACAGGCTTGCCTCCGTACCCTTTGGAAAGCGATCCACCCGTTCCAACCAGGGGACTTCGTCTGGGCCAAAAAGTTCGTTCGTGGCGACGCCCTCCAGCCAAGGTTTACTGGACCCCCACCAGGTTCTTTTAACAACCCAGACTGCAGTGTTCCTGGAAGGAAGCAAATCCTGGATCCACCACTCCCACGTCAAGCCAGCCGTAGTGGACCACAGTGACGAACCAGCAGCTCTTGCCACCACTAAGGACACTGCCTCTGACCAGTGGACCAGCTTACCTCTTTCAGACATCAGACTTAAATTGACTCAAAAAAATGAGAGGACCTTTTATTCTGACAACTGTATGTTTTTTTATTATGCCTTTTTATTTTATTTTCTGCTTATGTAAACAACACCTACCCTGACACTTTTCAACATACCAAACATCTAAGGGAAATGGCTAAGAACTACTCCTCTGGCCAGCCACCTTATGATTGGTGGTGAGCCTTATGGAATTGGCTGCCTGGATTTGGGTGGGTTAAAAAACTCTTGGTGGGTATTGTTGGGGCCATAGTAATCCTTATAATACTGTGTTGCTGTATTCAATGTGTCCCCTCCCTCATAAACTCATGTGGGTCAGTTTATTCTTTTTCTACTTCAGCCAAAGGCCTTACTCTCTTCGAGTTGGCCAAGGCTGAAATTGCCAAGCGGCCCTTGGCTCCTTAAAATGGGGTGTAGCTTTGGTAAATAATTATCCCAAAGCTACAAATGGAGGAATGTTGAGTCTGAACTTTTCATGAGTTTAAACTTAATCCAGACTTGATGTCTCTGTCTGAAACTTTTAATCAAAGCTCTGACCTGCGAACTACTTCTGACACCTCCCCCCTCCCAATAAGTAGCCATATCCTCCTTTGTCTTTTCTAATTTACATTTTAACCTGTTTTATCCTGTAGAATCTTGATTGATTATGCATGACCAATATGATCTGTTAATCACTTTGTTTATTTCTGTGTATAAACATTGATGCTCACCCCTAATAAACTGGCCACACTTACTCCCAAGCTCTGCTTTTAAGCTAAGGATGGTGTGAGCCCGTTGATCAACGAATTGTTGTCTGGTCTCTGACAGATTTCTGAGCCCCATACCAACTCCGCACGAACTCGGGTGCTGGAGAGGTGAGTAGGACTTGCTTTTTACCTAACACTGTGTTAGTGCCTCAGTGTCCCCTATGCAGTTAAGTATCTAGCAAAGCAAGAGGCCAGTGCATCTAAATACCTGATACTCTGTCTCCTAGCAAATGATGGCCTGGGCCCCTCCTCTGCAAAGGTGCCAACAAGGTGTTGGAGACTGTCACGGAGTGTGGGGCAGTCCTGGCTGCACCGCTCTTACTGGGACTCACAGGGACTCTCAGCCAGCCAGTAAAACAGAAGGTTTCTTGAACATCAGGAGCACAGGCTACAGCAGAGCTCGTGTTCAGAGCTAGGACCTTTCTGGGGTTCAGGGTGCTTGGATCCCAGCCTAGGATTCCCTGAACTCCCACCATCCAGCCCCAAACCGAAACGGACTCCCCCCCTCCACTCGGCTCTTTTTCTTTGTCTAGCTCCCCTGGCAAAGGTGTTGACCTCCCCTCCCCCCTGCCTAGCTCAGGTTACAGCCTGAATACCTGTCCCTCACCTAAAGTCCTCCCCGGCTCTCCCAACCCCACACAGACAGCTCCTACTCCATCACACAGGGTTGCGGGCTCCAGGCCAAGAGAGTGGGTCTGCGGGGCTTCTGCACTTGGGTGGGGGAGCGGGACTGCGGGTTGCTGGGCTCTTGGCGGGGTAGCAGGAGTCTCCGGGCTCCTGCCGGGAGAGCGGGGCTCCATGGTTGCGGGCTCCTGCCAGAAGAGCGGGGGTGTGGGGTTGCCGGCGGGATCGCGATTTGGCGGGGCTCCTGTCCAGCGAGTGGGGCTGCAGGGTTGCCCAGAAAGGCAAGATTGAGAGGTTTTGGCTCTGAACACTAGCTCTGCTGTAGCCTGTGCTCCTGTTGTTCAATAAACCTTCTGCTTTACAGGCTGGCTGAGAGTCCCTGTGAGTCCCAGGAAGAGGTGTGCAGGGCCGTACTCCCCCACACTCCGTGAAAGTCTCCAACACCTTCAGTTGGCACCTTTGCAGAGGAGGGGCCCAGGCCATCAGTTGCAAGGAGACAGAGTGTCAGGCATTTAGGTACACTGGTCTCTTGCTTTGCTAGATACTAAAGAACTGCAAAGGGGAAACTGAGGCACCAACACAGCATTCACAGACCCCCAGTAAGAACAGTCCCCCTTCGTCACATCTCTCCCCCTATCGAGACCGAACTGAGTGGGGTCACTTCAGCCAGTGACCTGGGGAAGTTCGAACCCACCTACATTCCCATGGATGCCCCAGGATCCCCCCAGTTATGGGGGAAGAGTTACCCCAGCCATTCCAGTTTCCTGCCCCCCTTTAGGTCGGGAGGACTCAAGGGCACTCGGAGTTGGCAGGTGGAAAGGCTTATGCAGCCCAGGGCTTTTCGTCACTCCAATACCCCTGGGGTTCAAGTTGGGCTGGGGTCTTCTCCCCGCGTTCCAGTCTGGGGGGGCTGTGATTTGGGCTCTCTTGGTTCAGAGCCCTTTCGTAAAGCAGAGTTGCACTGTTAAGCCCTTTGTTAGCGCTCCTTCCGTGAAAATAGCAAAACATGACCATTTTCGCTGCGAGCGAGGAAAGTCTAATGGAATCGTCCTCCTTCTGCAATTCTGACACACTGCTGAGAAATTGGCAGTTATACGTTGTGAAAACAGCGAAACATGAGAAATTCACTGCGTATTATTGGGAAGCACGAATTCCTCCTGCTCCCATCCTAAAATTGCTATTCGGATGCACAGCTAGCAACTTGACCGAGCTACGCTGTGAAAACAGCTATACCTGAGCAATTCATTCGAAATCACTCGTAGGCATGAATTTCTTCTGGAAACACGCTAAAAATGCTATTCGGTTCCACTGCTGGCTATTTGGAAGAGCTCCGTTTGTGAAAATTCCTAAAAAGGAGACGTTCAGTGAAACAACTGCTAGGCATCACTTTATCCTAGAACCAACTTACAAATGCCATGCCGATGCACTGCTGTCAATTTGACCGATGTACGATTTGTACGAAGGTTTCAAAGCAGCTAAACATGAGAAAGAATTCCACACCATTGGAAAGCAAGTATTCCTCCTGTTCCCATCCTAAACTTGCTATTCGGATGCACAGCAAAAACATGACGAAGAGTCGGTGTGAAAACAGCTACACATGAACAATTCATTCCAAATCACTGGTAGGCACGAATTGCTCCTGGAACCACCCTAAAAATGCTATTCGATTACACTACTGCCCGTTTGGCAGAGATCCGTTTGGGAAAACAACGAACTGTGAGAAATTCATTGCGGATTATTGGTAGTCATGAATTTCTCCTAGACCCATCTTACAAATGCTATTCAGATGCACTGCTGTCAATTTGACAGATGTACGATTTGTACGAAGGTTTCAAAGCAGCTAAACATGAGAAAGAATTCCACACCATTGGAAAGCAAGTATTCCTCCTTTTCCCATCCTCAACTTGCTATTCCGATGCACAGCAACAACATGACCGAGATACGCTGTGAAAACAGCTACACATGAGCAATTCATACCAAATCACTCGTAGGCACGAATTGCTCCTGGAACCACCCTAAAAATGCTATTCGATTACAGTCCTGCCCATTTGGCAGAGATCCGTTTGTGAAATAGCTAAACATCAGAAATTCTGTCAAAATGTAAGCTAGGCACGTGAAAAGAGCTAATGAATAATTCTTAAGCCCACATCAGTGCTAGACACGACTTTCCCCTTGAACCAACCTCCAATTGCTATTCGAAAGCACTAGTGGCTATTTGGCAGAGTCCCTTTTGTGAAAATTGCTAAAAAGGAGACGTTCAGTGAAAAGCACTGCTAGGCAACACTTTCTCTTGGAACCATTTTACAAATGCTATTCGGTTGCATTGCTGGCCATAAGACTAATCTGCGAGTGTGAAAATTGATACATATGAGAAATTCATTCAGGTTCATTGCTAGGCACAGATTTCTCTGAGAATCGTCTTTCACAAGCCAATAGCATCCCCTGCTGGACAGTTGGTAGAGATTCCTTTCGTGAACATTGCTAAACATGAGCGAGTCATTGCAGCTCACTGATAGGTACGAATTTCTCTTTGAAATAGGCATAAAATAGCATTCGGTTGCACTGTTAAGCCCTTTGTTAGAGCGCCTTCCGTGAAAATAGCAAAACATGACCATTTTCGCTGCGAGCGAGGAAAGTCTAATTGAATCGTCCTCCTTCTGCAATTATGATACACTGCTGAGAATTTGGCAGTTATACGTTGTGAAAACAGCGAAACATGAGAAATTTACTGCGGATTATTGGGAAGCACGAATTCCTCCTGCTCCCATCCTAAAATTGCTATTCGGATGCACAGCTAGCAACTTGACCGAGCTACGCTGTGAAAACAGCTATACCTGAGCAATTCATTCGAAATCACTCGTAGGAATGAATTTCTCCTGGAAACACGCTAAAAATGCTATTCGGTTCCACTGCTGGCTATTTGGAAGAGCTCCGTTTGTGAAAATTCCTAAAAAGGAGACGTTCAGTGCAAACAACTGCTAGGCAACACTTTCTCCTAGACTTATCTTTCAAATGCTTTTCGGTTACATTGCTGGCCATAAGACTAATCTGCGTGTGTGAAAATGGAAAATATGAGAAATTCGAATCATAGTGCAGCTACAGACAAGAGCAATGTCTAGCTACTAGGGGATCCAGTCCATTTGAAATGTACGCTGTTTCAGAAAAGGAACTAGAAATGGCTTCATAGCCTACAGCTACCCACAGCTCACAGCTACCTCACAGGCTCAGGGCGTTGGTTTTGGGCCGCTCTAGAGACAGCGATTAGCCAACTATCTAAAGTTTAGGGTGTTCAGATGCACGGATCTATCTACCTAGCTAGCTATCTATCTATCACGAACACTAATAAGCATCTTAAATTTTCTTGTTTAAGCAATGCCATTGGAACTGCGGCAGTTTTACTGACATTACTGAAAAGCTCTACAGTTACCTTATCTATCTACATATCTAGCTATCCATAAACACTAATGAGCATCTTTAATTTTTCTGGCTTAAGAATTTCCATTTGAACTCCTCCTGGTCTACTTACAACTTTTCTCCACATTGATCTAGCTAGCGATCTAGCTAGCTGTCTAGCGACCTAGACAGCTATCTAATCACTAAAACTAATGAGCTTTTATTTTTCTTGTTTACGCATTTCCAGCGGAACTTCCCCTGTTTCACTGACAAGTATCAGAGGGGTAGCCGTGTAAGTCTTAGGTTAATGAGCCTTTTTTATATTTAATAATGTCTTATGTATTCAGGTGCCTGTCTGATCCGATAGCTAGCTAGCTAGATTGCCAGATCGAGTAACTGAATAACGCTTGAGTAAAGCTATCAGGAAAACAGGGACTCTTAAAAAAGAGAAAAAGTAAAGCTTCTTATCACTGTTCGTGATTAGTTAGCTCCATCGATCGAGCTAGAGCGAGAGACAGACAGTGTAACTGTATAAATCTTGAGAAATGCTGTCAGTGAAACAGGGGAAGTTCCATTTGTAATTGTAAACCGTACACAAGAAAAATAAAAGGTGCTCATTAGTGTTTGTGATTAGATAGATAATTAGATCGCTAGACAGCTAGCTAGATCGCTACGTTGTTAAAAGTGAATAAAGTTGTAAGTAGAACAGAGGGAGCTCAAATGGAAACGCTTAAACAAGAAAAATTAAAGATGCTTATTAGTGTTCGTGATTAGATAGATAGATAGCTATTGCATCTGCACACACTAAACTTTAGGTAGTTGCAGAGGAGCTCTGTCTCCAGAACGGCAAAAACCAAAACCCTGCGCCAATACCTGTGGCTGATGGTATCTGCAGGCTTTGAAACCATTTCTAGGTCCTTTTCTGAAAGAGCGTACATTTCAAATGGTCCCCTCGTACCTGGACATTGCTCTAGTCTGCAGCTGCCCTATGATTCGAGCGTGGGTGTCTTTCAAATCACTGGCCGACTAACTCTTCATTTCTACAGCAGATTTGCTCAAAGACTCCTGTCCCGACTGAGATTCCATACCTCAAGTTGTTTTTAAAGAATTCGAGAAACAGAAAGAATGTAATAAGCCGCATTTTGAAACTAGGAAGGGGGAACTCAAAAAGACAGACGACTTTTCCAATAAAGGCATTCAAAAGTCAGGAACGAGAATGAGCCTAGGAAACTTCATTCCAGAGACTAATTCTTTCCAAAGCTCCAAGGGCCTGGATAGAGAGGCTAATATTACAAGCAGCAGCTTAGCCATAGCTAGATTAAAATGGCTCTATAGCTGTGTAGGCATACACATAGATTGCTGTTACAGCTCAAACTCAGACACCTAGGTAGTGGAGCCTAAGTGAAATCCTGACTGTAAACCCAGTAAACTATGCAATTTGGAACTGTATGAAGTAAAATTGGAATGCATGTTCCTCTTAACCTGGGCTAGACAACCTATGGCACGTGTGCCGAAGGCTGCACAGAAGCTGATTTTCAGTGCACTCACACTGCCCGGTCCTCGCCACCAATTCGAGGCAGAGGATTATGGGGACGGGGGCGCTCTCCATTTTAATTTCAATATAGATGAAGCGTCTTCATCATTTAAGAAACCTTATTTACTATACATACAAACAAAGTTTAGTATCAGAGGGGTAGCCGTGTTAGTCTGGTTCTGTAAAAGCAGCAAAGAATCCTGTGGCACCTTATAGACTAACAGACGTTTTGCAGCATGAGCTTTCGTGGGTGAACACCCACTTCTTCGGATGCAATTAGTTTAGTTATACATTTTAGACATAAAGAAAGAGACCTTCTGAAAACCTTGATATGTATTTCGGTCACGCGAAACCTCAAAAATGAGTGACTAAATGAAGACTGGGCACACCTCTTCTGAAACGGTGCCGAGCCCTGCTGTAGCCAGTCTTATTGCACGACAGAGAGAGTTTTTCCTAGAAACCAGCAGAGGGTGCTGTTGCCTTGTCAAGGCTCTTTCCTTGAGGCTTTTGAAAAAGCTCCGGTGAAGTAGTTTATTTTTCAAGAGCGCTATGCTAAATGGACTAGAAAAATGCCACGAAATGAGCTGCCCGGGGAGCGGGCGCGTACGGAGAGTCGCGCGCCGGCCGGAGGAGCGTGGATCCCGCTCCCTCGGTGGGTCCGCGGGGTCCAGAACATAGAAAAGACTTTACAAAAGAGGTGATCCATTCTAATTCTCTCCGAAGTAACAGAGCAGGCTATAAACACTACTATAGCGACTCATTGAAATAGTCACTGCCACACATGGACTTCTTGTCCTCAGGCGCTCTCTGAACTCTTCCCGGCTACGTTCTCAGCCATACTCTATTTTGGTGACACAACCCTCTTAGTTGTCTCTCTTCAGAACCACATCTATTTCGTGCATCTCCACAATAAATGTCGCAGAGACCCTCTTCTCGGGCTGTCCCACATTAGTAAGACTTCACCATAGGCGACAGGTACAGTATTGTCTCGCTCTCCGGGACCAAGCTCCGCAACCCCTTTCTTCCTCTCCTCCGGCTGTAGCTCCACATCCCCGCGGCCCTGTCCCCCGGCCAGAACCTCGCAACTTCAGAGCTCCCAGCCGGAGCCCCACAACCCCGCGGTCCCGCTCCCCCGCCCAAGTACAGAAACCCCGCAGCCCCACTCTCTTGTCCCGGAGCCCCGCAACCCTCCACCCCCAGTCGCCGGACCGGAGCCCGGCAACCCTGCAGCCCCGTTCTCTCGGTCAGAGGCTCGCAACCCCGCACTCTGGCCGGAACCCCGGAATCCGGCAGCCCCGCTCTCCCGGCAGGAGCCCCGCAACCTAGCAGACCTGTGCTCCCGGCCGGAGCCTCCAACCCCTTGGTTCCGCATCCCCGGCCGGACCTCCGCATCCCCGCGATCCCGTTGTCCCGGCCAAGCGCGGCAAGTCCTGCGGCTCCGTTTCCCCGACCGGAGCACGGCCACCCCTTCGTCCCGCTCCCACCGGCCGGAGCTCCCCGTCCCCGCCAGAACCTCGCAACCCCAGAGCTCCCGGTCAGAGGCTCACAACCCCGCAGCCCCCCTCTCTGGCCGGAACCCCGGAACCCCGCAGCCCCGCTCTCCCGGCAGGAGCCCCGTAAGTCCGCAGCCCCGCTCTCCCGACCAGAGCCCCGCAACACCGCGTCCCGCTACCCAGGCTGGAGCCCCGCAACCCAGCAGACCCGTTCTCCCGGCCGGATCTCCGCAACCCCTTGGTCCCGCATCTCCGGCCGGACCTCCGCATCCCCGCGATCCCGCTGTCCCGCGGCTCCATTTCCCCGACCGGAGCACGGCAACCCCGCAGCCCCGCTCTCCCGGCTGGAGTCCGCAACTCCCCAGACCTACTCTCGCCGCCGGGGTCCCGGGGCACCGACACGCTGGACAGAGCCCCGCCAACCCGGACAGAGCCCGGCTAACGCAGACCGAGCCCCGCAACACTTGGTCCTGCTCTCCCGGCAGGAGCCCTGCAACCCCGCGGTCCCACTCCCCAGACGAAGTGCAGCAACCACTCTCTCCACTCAGAGCCCCACAACCCTGCAGCCCCACTCGCCGGACCGGAGCCCCGCAAAACCGCGATCCCCTGGCAACCCCGCACCCCCGCTCTTCTGGCAGGAGCCCGCAACCATGGAGCCCCGCTCTCCTGGCAGCAGCCCCGCAACTCCTTGGTCCCGCTCCCCCGGCCGGAGCTCCGCATCCCAGCGATCCCGCTGTCCCAGCTGAGCGCGGCAAGTCCCGCGGATCCGCTCCCACGGCCAGAACCCCGCAAGCCCGCGGTCCCGCTCCCCCGCCAGAACTACGCAACTCCGCAGGCCCACTCTCCTCGCTGGAGCCCCAGGGCCCCGACACCCCAGCCAGATCCCGTCACCCTGTGGTCCCGCTCTCCCGGCAGGAGCCCCACAACTCCGGCGCCCCGGTGCCCGGACACCCCGGAGAGAGCCCCGCTACCCCGGACAGAGCCCCGCGGTCCTGCTCTCCCGGCCTCACCCCTGCTAGGGCTCCGCAACCCTTGTGACAAAGGTGGACTGTTCCTACTGGGGTCTGTGAATGCTGTGTTGGTGCCTCAGTGTCCCCTATGCAGTTCTTAAGTATCTAGCAAAGCAAGAGGCCAGTGCACCTAAATGCCCGACACTCTGTCTCCTAGATGGGCCTAACAGCGGGGATCTGGTTCTCTGTGCCTGCAAGACCTGTGTTGCACTGTGTTCCTGGCATCTGAATAAACCACCTGCTTTACTGGCTGCGCCCGTGTCCCAGTACCCAGTGACCTTCCTCACATCTACGTCCAGGGGAACAAGGCACTCTATCCGGAGGGGCCAGCCCCGTGCCCATCCTGTAAACCCAAACTTCGGAGCCTGGAGCATCCAGCCCCCCCAAGAGGAACTGACCTGGGGCCCTCCTCCCTCCTTCCCAGGTGGAACGCTGCCAGTCCCCCTTTCCTGGGAATGTTGCCCCTCATCCGACTGGGTCTTTACCCAGTCAAACCTCTGCGGGTTGGGTCTGCTCGGTCTGTCCCTGAGAGTCCTGGTGAATCGCAGGAAGCTGGGGGTGCAGGACGCTGACTCCCCCACACTCTGTGACAGCTGGTGGCAGGGGCGGAATGTACTGCACCCCGTGGACGGCGCTTCCTGCAGTAAGTGACTAGGGAGCAGTAAAACGAAGGGGTGATTTCAGGAGGCAATTAACCCCGGGAGCGTGTGACCAGCGCAAAGGACTTTGCTGTAACAGGGTCCCCGGGGGGATTGCAGGAGCAGTCCCAGGGGCGGAGGACTCTGCAGCACGACCCTGGCCGAGAGGGAGTGACCTGAAGAAGGGCTGGTGCACAAGGGGTCTCCCTGGAACCGGTGGGAAGCTGAGCGCACACACCGGCGAGTGGCCAGCAGGAAGATATATGCTAAGCACCTTAAGAAAGACCTGGTGGAGCTGTGCAGGCAGAGGGGGCTGCGCATTGGGAGGTCCACCAAAGACCAGCTAATTGCCCAGCTGGAGGAGAAGGATCGCTTGGGTGAACCGAGCCCTGTCCCAGAGGGAAGCCGCCCAACAGATACAGTGTGGGCCGCGGGGCCTGACATGGCTGGGAGGGGCCAGACTGCTGCCGAGGACAACCCGAGACCCTGCCCACCTATACCTAGGGGAGGGGTTGGCGGAAGCCCAGTGAATAATGAGGGCACCCTGAGCCCGGCGGCCAGCAGGGGATCGTCCCGGCAGAGCTCCCTGTCCGTGGAACAGATGCGGTTGGAATATGACAGAGGAGTTGAGGAGGCAAGAACTGAAGGAGCGGGAGAACCAGCATAAACACGAGGAGAACCAGCGCCAGCATGAGCTAGAACTGGCCCGGCTGAGGAGCAGCGGGGCCCTGGCTACGGTGAGCGAGGTGGGACCCAAGCCTACAAAAATCTTTGCTAAAGGCTTCCTGGCCCGGCGTAAGGAGCGGGAGGACATAGATACCTTCCTGACGGCCTTTGAGAATACCTGCGAGCTGCACAGGGTTGACCCTGCAGACAGGATCCCGTTTCTAACCCCCTTATTGGACTCCACAGCCGTGGATGTGTACAGCCGAATGAAAGGGGCGGAGTCAGGGGACTATGAACTGTTCAAACAGGCCCTGCTCCACGAGTTTGGGCTGACTCCTGCGATGTACAGGAAAGAGGTTCCGGAACAACATAAAACCCGTGAGGTCCCATACCTACAACTGGTCAACCGGGCGAAGGGGTATGCCCACAAGTGAACAGCTGGGGCCCAAACTAAAGAGGACATGCTTGACCTATACATACTGGAGCACCTGTATGAGCAGTGCCCGTCTGACCTGAGGCTGTGGTTGATGGACCAGGAGCCTGAGAACCCGCAGCACGCAGGCCAGCTGGTCGACCAATTTGTGGACAGTCGGGCAGGGAATAGCAGGGAGAAGTCTCGAAGGAGCAGGCCTGCCTCAACGCAGCGAGAAAGTCACCCCAGGCACACTCCAAGGGAGGGAGCGTTGGAGTTTGTGCCGAGGAGCGTGGCTGGGACTTGGACCCCCTTCCCCAGCTCTGGGTAGCGCCCCGCCCCCATTTCAGGCTGTGTTCTGCTTAAGGCCACAGAGCCCTTGCCTTTTTTTGCCCGGTGCCTGAGAGTCAGGCCAGCTGCGGGGAATTAGCTCAAGCGGCAGAGCGCTCGCTTTGCATGCGAGAGGTAGTGGGGGGCGATGCCCGCATTCTCCGAGCCTGTCGACTAAGGGTTCCTGATGAGCGTGGTGGATGGGAGAGCAGGCCATCTGACGTTTGGCCTTGCTGCCCGTAGCGGTCAGGCCGAAAAATCAAAAGCCTCCTCCCCAGGCCCACAGCCACCCAGGGGCTCCTCTGCACCAGGGCCGGCTTTAGGAAGTGCAGGGCTTGTACTCACTGGGTGGTGCTCCGAGTCTTCGGCGGCAGGTCCTTCACTCACTCCAGGTCTTTGGCGGCACTGAAGGACCCGCCGCTGAAGTGCCGCCGAAGACCCAGAGCGCCGCCAGATGAGTAAAAATTAAAAAGACGCCTCTAGCCAGGGAAGGGATTCTCACTGGACGTGGGGCCCTCTTAGGCCCAGGGCCCGATTCGGAGGAATTGGTGGAATAGACCTAAAGCCGGCCCTGCTCTGCACCATCTTGCCTGAGCGAGTGGAAGTGGAGCCTGGAACTGAGCTGAGGCGCTGAGGGTTATTTGCTCTGCGCGCTTCACACGGAGGTAAAAACACGGGGCACAGATCTCTGAGCACAACCCTTGTCCTGAGGAATGGAGGGGGCTGCACAAAGAGAGACTGGCTCTCCCTGGCGGGGCTGCAGCGGCTCTTCACAGGGTCAGTCCCACTGGCAATTCGTACCAGAGTTTTGAAAGCCTCCTTTTCTGGCCTGGTTCCCCCATCTTTAGGGAGACTGGCGGCCCCAAACTTCCCAGAAACCATCATAGCGAGGCCAACCTGAGCACAGACACCTGCTCAGCACCCCGGGGTGCAGCCCTGAACTCCGGCAATCAGCTACGCTCAGCTGCCCACCCAACAAGCGTTACACGCAGGAGCCTTCGTGCCCCGCGTGTTCAGGTCACTCCCAGCGCCAGCTTTAAACTCCGCTGCTCAGTTCTAAGCTTTGGCCACACGGGGGCAGCCCGGAGCTCAGCCAACGCCCCCGTTGCTGGTTGCGTTTCCCGCTCCTCGTGGCAGGTTCACACCCCGCAGGCAGATCTCTGAATCGGAGCCGAACCGTTCCCCAAATCCAGCGCTTTAGCAGCAGCTTTTCTAGGAAAGCGCTGACGTCACCAAGTAAAGTAAGAGCCAGAGCGCTGTGTCCAGGATCTTCTATTGGGCCCCTCACCGTGGTGTCTGTCAGGTGCAAGGAGAAACCAGGTAAATGTTTTCATGGCATTTAAGGGCAGAAGGGGCCATTAGCTCAGCTAGTCTGACCCCCGAATAACACAGAATTACACCATGACACACATTGATCCCACAGACCTAAGATAGATCAAAGCGTTTCAGCCCTCAGGAAGGAGGCTAAACTGGGTGCCAGAGGCAGCGAACAAGGGCCCCCCAAGGCAATGGCAGGGAGCTGACAAGGTGAAATATGCCCAGATGATCCCAGCAGGCGACCCACCCCCATGCTACAGAGGTGGGTGTCCCTGTTCCTCCTGCCCTTAACAATCTCTGGTGCTAACTGGGTACCCACCCCAGTTCCCCAGATAAGAATCCTCCATGGGATTTCCCTGGCTTCACCTCCAAATAAGAACATTGTGTGGAGGGAGTGGGAGGAAGGTTGTCTGGCAGATATGTAAAGGGGGACTGTGTCTCCCTGTCTGGCCCAGGCTCCTTGGAGGAAGTGATCTCAGTGTGTCTGGCTGTCTCCATTCCTCCCACCCATAAGAATCCCTGGTGTGTGGGTGCACCCTAGACCATTAAGGATCTCTGGTGGGTGGGTGTCTCTCTCCCCTAGTCAGGATCTCTGGGGCGTGCCTGTATAAAAAGAGACTTTGAGTCATCCAGGCTGGGCTGCCATCATGGAACAGACCAGGTCCTTCTGTGGAGGGTTTGCGTTCCTCCAAGGCCATGATCTCAGTGTGTGTGGGTGTCCCTGTCCCTTCAACCCTTAACAATCCCTGGTGCGTGGGTGCACCGGGCCCCATTACAATCCCCTCTGTCTTACCCCCCATGAGGGATCCGGTGGTTTTGGGGAGTTCTCCACGCTACTGGGGGTGTCTGGTTCCCATGTCCCTCCTGGTTAATAGTGGAGTGTGTGGGTGTCCCCCCGCCCGTTAAGGATCTGTGTTGAGTGGATGCCCCCGTTCTTATCATTAAGAATGGTGCAATGGCGCATATGGGTGTGTCCCCCACCCCATGAACTAGCTCCCGTGTGTGGTTCCCCTGCACCCATCCAGGCTCTGTGGTGTGTGGGTGTCGCTGTTCCTCTTTTCAAGATCCGTGTCGCAGGGGGACATCCCTCCCCCAAGTCAGAATCTCCAGCGTGTGGGTGCTCCCATCCCCCCCTCCAGGCACTATGGGGGGGTGTCTAAAAAGAGATCATGTCTTACTGTCTTGCCCAGGCTATGCTGCAGGGGCTATTCACAGGTGCAATCCCACTACTGATCAGCACGGGAGTTTTGACCTGCTCTGTTTCCAACCTGGGCCGGTTCACCCCTCCTTAGGCAACCTGGGGACCCTAAGCTTCCCCGGGATCACCGTATTGATGCTGAACTTAGTGTGGACACCCGATCGGCACAGCCCTCTGCAGCCCAGAACTCCTGAGCTCAAGCGATCCGCCAGCCTCAGCCTCCCCAGGAGCTGGGATCACAGGCACCAGCCACGGGGCCCAGCTTGTTTTGCAGTTTGGCAGCTGGAGCTTTAAACTCTGCTTGTGAGCTCTGTGCCTTGGCCAGACGGGGACAGGCTGGAACTGGGAAATGCTCCTGCTCCCCCCGCCCCCGTCTCATGTCGGGGTGCAGGCGCCGATGTCCTGCCAGGTAAGATCCCGGCTGTTTCGGTGCCCCCCATCCCCCGCCCAGGTGTCCTGGTACCTCTGCCCCCCCTACAACATCCTGGATGTGTGGGTGCCACTCTCCCCCCCCAGTAGAGCTCTGGTGGGTGGGTCCCCAGGGTGTGAGTGCTTCCATCCCCCGATAAGGCTGGGGGAGGGTATAACTGGCTCTCCCTGTACTGCCCAGGCAGTGCTACAGCAGCTGTTCACAGGGGCAGCAACTCCACTGTCACCCTGCAGCTTTAACCTGCTGCAGGGGTGACCTGCTTCACCCTCCTGTAGGAGCCTGGGGACCCCGAACTTCCCAGAATCACCTGATTGATGCCGAGCTTAGCACAGACACCGGCTCAGCCTGGCAGGGAGCTGCCCTGAGCCCTGACAATCAGCTTCCCTCCGCCTCCTGCTACACAGTGAGGATCCCACGCGAGTATGCCCACAAGTGAACAGCTGGGGCCCAAACTAAAGAGGACATGCTTGACCTATACATACTGGAGCACCTGTATGAGCAGTGCCCGTCTGACCTGAGGCTGTGGTTGATGGACCAGGAGCCTGAGAACCCGCAGCACGCAGGCCAGCTGGTCGACCAATTTGTGGACAGTCGGGCAGGGAATAGCAGGGAGAAGTCTCGAAGGAGCAGGCCTGCCTCAACGCAGCGAGAAAGTCACCATGGGACCTCCCAGCAGGGGCCTATGGAGAACCCCCACCAAAGGGGAACATCCAGCGTCAGGTCCATCCGACCCACTCGAGGGGACCCACGAGACATGGGCTGCTATCAATGTGGCCAACGAGGCCACATACGGGCCCAATGCCCCAAGCTCAGGGACAGACCGAGCAGACTCAACCCACAGAGGGTTGACTGGGTAAAGACCCAGTCGGGTGAGAGGCAACATTCCCAGGAAAGGGGGGCTGGCAGCGTTCCACCTGGGAAGGAGGGAGGAGGGCCCCAGGTCAGCTCCTCTGGGGGGCTGGATGCTCCAGGCTCCGAGTTTTGGGTTTACAGGGTGGGCACGGGGCTGCCCCTCCGGAGAGAGTGCCTTGTTCCCCTGGAGGTAGATGGGATGAAGGTCACTGGGTACTGGGACACGGGCGCAGAGGTGACGCTGGCCCGGCCCGGGGTGGTGGCCCCAGATTGGATGGTGCCCAACACCTACCTGCCCCTGAGGGGTGTGAGCGGGACCCCATTCAAGGTGCCCGTGGTGAGGGTACACCTGAAGTGGGGGGCCAAGGAGGGCCCCAAGGACGTGGGGGTACACCCACATTTGCCCACAGAGGTGTTAATGGGGGGGGGACCTTGAGGACTGGCCAAGTAACACCCGGGGTGCCCTGGTCGTGACCCGGAATCAGAGTCGGCGCAGGGCACTGCGTTCTGACAATGGGGACGGTACTCTGCCCGAGGCGCAGGCCCCAACCTGGTGGGGAGGGAACACCCAGAGACTCGGCTCAGAGAGGCTGCGGCCTCAGACCCAGCCGGTGTGAGATAGCAAATCCCCATCCCTGTCCCAGCTGCTGAGTTCCAGGCCGAGGTGCAGAAAGATCCCTCTTTGCGGAAAATAAGGGAACTGGCCAACCATGTGAAGAGGTTGCCGGAAAAGGTTCCTGTGGGAGAAGGGGTTCCTGTACCGAGAATGGGCTCGCCCAGGGAAAATGGAGTCAGGAGGGATCAGGAGGCAGCTGGTGGTACCTTGGAAGTATCGCCGCCAACTGCTGTGCTGGGCCCATGACATCCTCCTCTCAGGGCACCAGGGAACCTGGCGTACCCAGCAGAGGCTGCTACGGAACTTTTACTGGCCTGGGGTCTTTACCCATCTAGGACCCTTGCCCAGCACAGAGGAGCCTTTCCAGAGGGGGGCAAGGGTCAAAAGGCGGGCTCTGAACCAAGAGAGCCCAAATCACAGCCCCCCCAGACTGGAACGCGGGAAGAAGACCCCAGCCCAGCTTGAACCCCAGGGGTATTGGAGTGACGAAAAGCCCTGGGCTGCATAAGCCTTTCCACCTGCCAACTGCGAGTGCCCTTGAGTCCCCCCGACCTAAAGGGGGGCAGGAAACTGGAATGGCCTGGGGTAACTCTTCCCCCATAACTGGGGGGATCCTGGGGCATCCATGGGAATGTAGGTGGGTTCGAACTTCCCCAGGTCACTGGCTGACGTGACCCCACTCAGTTCGGTCTCGAAGGGGGGAGAGATGTGACGAAGGGGGACTGTTCTTACTGGGGGTCTGTGAATGCTGTGTTGGTGCTTCAGTGTCCCCTATGCAGTTCTTAAGTATCTAGCAAAGCAAGAGACCAGTGCACCTAAATGCCTGACACTCTGTCTCCTAGCAACTGATGGCCTGGGCCCCTCCTCTGCAAAGGTGCCAACTGAAGGTGTTGGAGACTGTCACGGAGTGTGGGGGAGTCCGGCCCTGCACCCCTCTTCCTGGGACTCACAGGGACTCTCAGCCAGCCTGTAAAACAGAAGGTTTATTGAACAACAGGAGCACAGGCTACAGCAGAGCTAGTGTTCAGAGCCAGGACCTCTCAATCTGGCCCTTCTGGGGTTCAGGGCGCTTGGATCCCAGTGTAGGATTCCCTGTACTCCCACCACCCAGCCCCAAACCGAAACTGACTCCCCCTCTCCACTCGGCTCTCTCCTTTGTCTAGCTCCCCGGGCAGAGGTGTTGACCTCTCCTCACCCGTGCCTAGCTCAGGTTACAGGCCGAATACCTGTCCCTCACCTAAAGTCCTCCCCGTCTCTCCCAACCCCCACACAGACAGCCCCTACTCCAGCACATCTCTCCCCCCTTCGAGACTGAACTGAGCGTGGTCACTCTGCCCAGTGATCCGGGGAAGTTCAGGGCCCCCTCTCCGGGACAGCGCGTCCGCTATCAGGTTGGCACTTCCCTTCACATGGACCACGTCCATGTCATAGTCCTGCAGGAGCAGGCTCCACCTCAGGAGCTTGGCGTTGGCTCCTTTCATCTGGTGCGGCCAGGTCAGGGGAGAGTGGTAGGTGTACACGGTGAAGTGGCGCCCAAAGAGATATGGCTCCAGTTTCTTAAGGGCCCACACCATGGCCAGGCATTCCTTCTCGATGGCCGCGTAGTTCTGCTCCCGGGGTAGCAACTTCTTGCTCAGGTACACGAAGGGGTGTCTCTCCCCCTTTTCCTCCTCCTGCATCAACACCTCCCCCAGTCTCGTGTCTGAGGCATCAGTGAACACCATAAAGGGCATGTCAAAATCTGGGTTTGCCAGTATTGGGCCACTAACCAGAGCCTCCTTCAGCGCCCGGAGAGCCTGCTGACACTCCTCGGTCCAGACCACCTTGTCTGGCTTCCCCTTATTGCACAGCTCAGTGATGGGGATGGCTATGGCGCTAAAGTGGGGCACGAACCTTCGATAGTACCCCGCCATCCCGATAAAGGCTTGGACCTGCTTCTTGGTTTGGGGAGCGGGCCAGTCTCTGATCACCTCCACCTTGGCTGGTTCCGGCTCTAGGCAGTCGCTCCCCACCCGATGGCCCAGGTAAGATACTTCTGCCATCCCCAGCCTCTCAGAGTCAGTCCAGCACCTGTTTAACCTGGGACACGTGTTCCTCCCAGGACTGGCTGAAGACACAGATGTCGTCAATATATGCCACGGCAAAACTTTCCATCCCCCTCAGTAGCTGATCCACCAGGTGCTGGAAGGTGGCCGGCGCTCCCTTGAGGCCGAAGGGCAGGGTCAGAAACTCGTAGAGCCCCAGAGGGGTGATAAAGGCCGATTTCAGCCTGGCATCTGCGTCCAGCGGCACTTGCCAGTAGCCCTTAGTAAGATCCATGGTGGTGAGGTACCGAGCTCTCCTGGGCATGGGGTAGGCATCCAATACAGTGATGGCATTGAGCTTTCGATAGTCCACAGAGAACCGGATCGACCCGTCCTTCTTGGGAACCAGCACCACTGGCAAGGCCCAAGGCCAGCATGTCCCTGACCTCTCTTTCTAGGTCCTGGGCAGTTTTTCTGGTGACCCGAAAAGGGGGGAATCATATAGGGGGGTGTGACCCGGTCTCCACCCGGTGGACAGTCAAATTAGTGCATCCAGGCTGGTTGGAAAACAGCTGTCGGTACAGATGCAGCACACCTCTGATCTCAGCCTGCTGGGCCAGGGTCAGCTGATCAGAGAGGGGAATCGCCTCCAGGGGGGAACCAGCTTTTGTCCCCGGGAACAGATCCACTAAAGGTCCTCTCCCTGCTCCTCCCAATGTCCACACACGGCCAACACCATAGCTTGTGGCAAAACTTCTGGGGAACCACCAGATGCCTCCTGATCCCCCATGACTCCACTTCCCCGGGGGGAGCCCATTCTCGGTACAGGAACCCCTTCTCCCACCGGAACCTCTCCTTGCAACCTCTCCT
This sequence comes from Mauremys mutica, assembly GCF_020497125.1. Classification (NCBI taxonomy): domain Eukaryota; kingdom Metazoa; phylum Chordata; order Testudines; family Geoemydidae; genus Mauremys; species Mauremys mutica. The sequence goes on from NC_059093.1 coordinate 20,996,781, forward strand.
CATGGTCTGTCCCCGACTGAGGTCAGCCAGGTCCCCTGGCTTCCGCAAGGAGGGATCTTTCTGCCACTCGGCCTGGAACTCAGCAGCTGGGACAGGGATGGGGACCTGCTCTCTCAACCTCTCTGGGCCGTGTCTCTGGGCGTTCCCTCCCCACCAGGTTAGGGACCTGCGCCTCGGGCAGACTACCTTCCCCGTTGTCAGAGCGCAGTGTCCTGCATCGACTCTGACTACGGGTCACGAACCAGGGCACCCCGGGCGTTGCTTGGCCAGCCCTCGAGGTCGCCCCCCATTAACACCTCCGTGGGCAAATGGGGGTGTACCCCCACGTCCTTGGGGCCCTCCTTGGCCCCCCACTTCAGGTGTACCCTTGCCACAGGCACCTTGAATGGGGTGCCGCTCACACCCCTCACGGTCAGGTAAGTGTTGGGCACCATCCGATCTGGGGCCACCACCCCGGGCCGGGCCAGCATCACCTCTGCGCCCATGTCCCAGTACCCAGTGACCTTCCTCCCATCTACCTCCAGGGAAACAAGGTACTCTTTCCGGAGGGGTAGCCCCGTACACCACACTGTAAACCCAAAACTCGGAGCCTGGAGCATCCAGCCCCTCAGAGGAGCTGACCTGGGGCCCTCGTCCCTCCTTTGCAGGTGGCGTGTGGCCAGCCCCCGCTTTCCTGCGAACGCTGCCCCTCATCCGACTCGGTCTCTACCAAGTTAACCCGGTGTGGGGTCGGTCTGCTCAGTCTGTGTTTGAGCCTGGGGCACTGGGACCAGATGTGGCCCCCTCTGGCCAGATTGATAGCAGCTCATGTCCCGTTGGTCCCCTTGAGTCGGGTGGTTGTCCCTGACGCTGGGCGTTCCCCTTGGGAGGGGGGTTCTCCCTATTCCCCCTTCTGGAGGTCCCGGGATGACTCTCTCGCTGCATCGTGGCGAGCCTGTTCCTTTGGGACTCCTCCCTGCCACCCGCGACCGGCTCTTCACAAAGTCATCAGCCAGCCGCCCTGCATGTCGTGGGTTCTCTGGCTTTTGGTCCCTCAACCACAGCCTCAGGTCGGATGGGCACCCCTCATACAGTTGCTCCAGTACCAGCGGTTTAATCACGTCTCCCTTCGTCTGGGCCCCGCGGACGGCTAGTTGCAGATATGAGACCTCTGGGGTTTTATACTGACTCCGGAACCTCTCCCGGTACATCTCGGGAGTCAGCCCAAACTCGCGCAGCAGGGCCTGTTTGAACAGTTCATAGTCCCCTGCCTCCGCCTGTGATGGAGTAGGGGCTGTCTGTGTGGGAGATGGGTGTCTGTGTGGGAGATGGGAGAGCCAGGGAGGATTTTAGGTGAGGGACAAGTATTCAGCCTGTAACATGAGCTAGGCAGGGGTGAGGGGAGGTCAACACCGCTGCCCGGGGAGCTAGACAAAGGAAAAGGAGCTGAGTGGAGAGGGTTGGGTCAGTTTTCGGTTTGGGGCTGGGGGGTGGGATTTCAGGGGGATCTTATGCTGGAATCCAAACACCCTGAACCCCCAGAAAGGCCAGATTGAGGGGTCCTGGCTCTGAACACGAGCCCCGCTGTATCCTGTGTTCCTGTTGTCCAATAAACCCTCTGTTTTACTGGCTGGCTGAGAGTCACTGTGAGTCCCAGGAAGAGGGGTGAAGGGCCGGACTCCCCCACACTCCGTGACACCGCCCCTTTCATTCGGCTGTGCACGTCCACGGCTGTGGAGTCCCATAAGGGGGGGAGAAACGGGATCCTGTCTGCAGGGTCAACCCTGTGCAGCTTGCTGGGCCCGGAAGCCCTTAGCAAAGCTTTTTGTAGGCTTGGGTCCCCCCTCACTCACCGTAGCCGGGGCCTCGCTGCTCCTCAGCCGGGCCAGTTCCAGCTCATGCTGGCGCTGGTTCCCCTCGTCTTTACGCTGGTTCTCCCGCTCCTTCAGTGTTTGCCTCCTTAACTCGAGCGCCTCCCTGTCATATTCCAACCGCATCCGTTCCAGGGACGGGGAGCTCTGCCGGGACGATCCCCTGCTGGCCGCCGGGCTCAGGGTGCCCTCAGTATTCACTGGGCTTCCCCCAACCCCTCCCCTAGGTATAGGTGGGCAGGGTCTCGGGGTGTCCTCGGCTGCAGTCTGGCCCCTCCCAGCCATGTCAGGCCCCGGGGCCCACACTGCATCTGCTGGGCGACTTCCCTCTGGGACAGGGCTCGATTCACCCAAGCGATCCCTCTCCTCCAGCTGGGCAATTAGCTGGTCTTTGGTGGACCTCCCAATGCGCAGCCCCCTCTGCCGGCATAGCTCCACCAGGTCTTTCTTAAGGTGCTTAGCATACATCTTCCTGCGGGCCACTTGCCGGCCTGTGCTCTCAGCTTCCCACCGGTTCCAGGGAGACCCCTCGTGCACCAGCCCTTCTTCAGGTCACCCCCCCTCTCTTCCAGGGTCGTGCTGCAGAGTCGTCCGCCCCGGGACTCCTCCTGCAATCCCCCCGGGGGACCCTGTTACTGCAAAGTCCTTTGCTCTGGTCACACGCTCCCAGGGGTTAATTGCCTCCTGAAATCGCCCCTTCGTTTTACTGCTCCCCAGTCACTTACTGCAGGAAGCGCCATCCACGGGGTGCAGTAGATCCCACCGCTACCACCAGTTGTCACGGAGTGTGGGGGAGTCCGTCGAAGGGGGGGAGAGATGTGACGAAGGGGGACTGTTCTTACTTGGGTCTGTGAATGCTGTTGTTGAGTCTGAACTTTTCATGAGTTTAAACTTAATCCAGACTTGATGTCTCTGTCTGAAACTTTTAATCAAAGCTCTGACCTGCGAACTACTTCTGACACCTCCCCCCTCCCAATAAGTAGCCATATCCTCCTTTGTCTTTTCTAATTTACATTTTAACCTGTTTTATCCTGTAGAATCTTGATTGATTATGCATGACCAATATGATCTGTTAATCACTTTGTTTACTTCTGTGTATAAACATTGATGCTCACCCCTAATAAACTGGCCACACTTACTCCCAAGCTCTGCTTTTAAGCTAAGGATGGTGTGAGCCCGTTGATCAACGAATTGTTGTCTGGTCTCTGACAGATTTCTGAGCCCCATACCAACTCCGCACGAACTCGGGTGCTGGAGAGGTGAGTAGGACTTGCTTTTTACCTAACAATTTGGGGGCTCGTCCGGGATTCCTTCTGGTGCGGTGCCTCTGTCCAGTGGTCAGACCACTCATATACGAATTGGCAGGCGCCACGGGAGATTTCTCCCAGCCAATTCAATATTGAGGGGTCGTGTACTGGACAGCAGGATAAACGCCAGTTGGAGGGGTCCTGTCAGACACCATGGGTCAAGGGACTAGCGTGCCTCTTGAGAGTCCGCTGGGGATTGTAAATAAGTTATGGATTGAAGGGAAACTCCCAGTACAGACAGGAACGTCTAAGAGGAAGTTGTACACACTGTGTGTAAGGAATTGGACTGGGTATACCGCGGTATTGGCCGACCCGGAGATGAGGTGGCCTTCGTATGGCTCTTTCGAACAGGCTGCCTTAAGAGGAGTAAGGAGCCAGATCGAAAAAGACCATCCGGGACAGTTATGTTACTGGTTTTGTTGGGACACAGCAGCAGAGCTGTGGAAATCTTTAAAAATTATGGCAGTCAGGTATTCTTCCGAGAGTGAACCCCCTCCATGTTATTTCGATGAAGGGTGTAAACCACGGCGTGTTTTAACTCGTCAGTTGGTCCCCACTGCACCTGCCCCTATTCCTCCGCAAGGGGACTCTCTCCAGGGCGCAGAGGGGAATCTGCAGGACTCCAGATTGGAATCTCTGCAGAGGGATAAGGAGGAATTGGAGGGGCACACCTCGGAAGGAGTTTTGCATGGGAGAAAGAAAGGGAAAGTAGTAAAAAGAAAGAGAAAAAGGAAGAATATAAGTTGATGGCTTTAGCTTTTCGCGGTGGTATTCGAGGCAGAAGCCGTGGCCGTGGCAGGGAATTTCAGGGTGCTCGGGGAAGAGGGTCCTGGCAACCCCAGCCATCAGGAAATTGTTTTCAGTGCGGACAGCCCGGTCACTTTAAACGTGAATGCCCCTGGGGACGCCCAGAGGGTCCGGTCGCATCCGCAGATACTTACACCAGGGACAAATACACCGCTGCACCACCAGCCCAGCCTGTTCCTCAGGCCTGGATCAACTACGGGCAAAAGCAGCAGCTGCAGCAAACTCAGCCTTCTCAATGACGGTACCCCGGGGGCGAAGGCAAACAATGTGATGGTCTTATTTCCTTAATGTCTTTAGCCGGCTCTTTCCTCACTTTCTCCCCTCCCAGCAAAAAGCCTCGTCTAACCCTTTCAGTCCAGGGACTGCCTGTCTGTTTCCTCATTGATACTGGAGCTACTTTCTCTCTTTTAAATCATGCCCCCTCTCCCTGGCTATCCTCTGAGGTTAAAACTGCAACTGGGGTGGAAGGCAACCCACAGTCTCTGGGACTCACTTTGCCTCTAAATGTTATTTATGCTGATAAATGTTTTTCTCACCGTTTTCTTTTTCCCCCAGCTTGTCCGATCCCTTTGATGGGCCGGGATTTACTCTGTAAGCTTGAGGCTACTTTAACCTGCACTCCTGAAGGGGTAGGATTATTGATGACAGTGTTAGGAGATTCAGCCCTAACTCAGGGTAATTGGGAAACCCCCCCCCCTCTCTCCCCTGACCTCACTGACTTGCCTTCAACCCTCTGGGGAATTTCTGACACTGATGTTGGCCTGCTCCTTTCGGCAGAGCCAGTAAGGATTCAAGTGAAGCCCTCCTTAGCCCCCCCGTCAGTCCCCCAATACCCCCTGTCGCTGGAAGCCCGGAAAGGCATCCGCCCCATTATCGAGGGATTCATTGCACAAAAGCTAGTCCGCCCTCAGCGCACTCCCTGTAATACCCCTATACTGCCTGTCAAAAAGCCTCCTAAAAAGGACGGAGACCCTATTCGTTGGCGCTTTGTACAGGATCTACGGGTTATTAATCAGTATGTGGTCCCTCTTCATGCAGTAGTTCCTGATCCAGCTACTATCATCAGCCAAATCCCCTGGGATGCTAAATGGTTCACTGTTATTGACTTAAAATCAGCCTTTTTCAGCATTCCTGTGCACCCAGACTCTCAATATCTCTTTGGTTTCACCTGGGAGGAACAAAGTTATGTCTGGCAACGACTTCCTCAAGGCTACAGAGACAGCCCCACGATTTTCAGCCAATGCCTACGCCACGACTTGGAAGGCTTCACCAGTCCGCAGGGATCCACGTTAGTCCTATACGTAGATGACATCCTACTAGGTAACCGCGAAGAAGCCGCCCTCCGCATCGATGGTAAGGCACTTTTATTATACCTACACACCAGAGGCCACAAGGTAGACCCTAACAAGATTCAGTGGGTCTCACAAAAGGTTCGATATCTGGGTTTCCTGTTAACCCCAGAGGGGAGACAAATGAACCCAGCCCGCATAAAGACTATCCAAAACTGCCCTCTGCCAAACACCAAGAAACAACTTCGAGGTTTCTTAGGATTAATTGGCTTCTGTCGCCCTTGGTTGCCGTCCTGCGGGGAGTTGAGCAAACCGCTCCACCGACTCACTGCTAACCTTGCTCCTGACCCTTTGCAGTGGTCCCCAGACACGATCCAAGCCTTTCAGTTACTCAAGGACAGTGTGGCCTCCTCCATGTCTCTCCGCCCCCCCAATTACAGCAAACCCTTTCACCTTTTTGTCCACGAGAAGGGCGGAATTGCTAGTGGCGTCCTTACCCAGCTGAGCGGGCCCCACCATTTTCCGCTTGCTTTTTACTCCCAGCAGATCGACCCTGTCGCTCAGGGAACCCCATCCTGCACCCGGACTCTGGCAGCAGCTGCCCTGCTGATCACAAAGGCAAAGAGCCTGACCCTGGGTCATTTTACCACGGTCTGGACCTCTCATGCCTTGTCAGCCCTTCTGCGTAGGGGCACGACCCAAGTCTTTTCGGCCCATCGTCAGCAGCAGCTAGAGGCCGAACTCCTAGAAGACACTAACCTAATTTTTGAAAGGTGTGGGCCCCTTAATCCAGCTACCTTGCTTCCTGACCTGCCAGTCTTCCAGGATCAGCACGATTGTGTGGAAATAGTTCATAGCATCTTACAGATAAGGAACAACCTGTTTGATGTGCCACTGGACAACCCTGATTGCATCCTCTTCTCGGACGGAAGCTCCTTCTATGTTGATGGCAAGCGTTTCACCGGTTATGCAGTCACCTCTGAATGGGACATTCAAGAGGCCGCCTCACTGCCAGGCAACTGGGGAGCCCAAGCCGCCGAACTCTATGCCCTGGCCCGAGCTTGCCAGTTGGCCGCTGGTAAGACCGTTACCATTTTTACTGATAGCAAGTATGCTTTTGGAGTTGTGCATTGTCACATCCACCTCTGGAAGTTTCGGGGTTTCCAGACAGCTGCCGGTAAACCCATTCAGCACCTCCCCCTCATCCACAAGCTTTTGGATGCCCTCCAAGAACCCTCGGTCCTGGCTGTAGTTCATTGCCGGGCCCATACTAAAGATGATAGCCCCGTCACCCGTGGGAATGCCCTGGCTGACGCCTCCGCCAAGGCGGCTGCCGTCTTACCCTTAGCCATGCCCACGTTGGCTATTGTGACCTCCTCCTTTACTCCACCGCACCCCGTACCGGTACCCGCTGCTGAACTACAGTCGTGGGAGAGCCTCGGAGCCACTCTGGTCAAAGGGACCTGGCTTATGCCGGATGGCCGAGCCTGCCTCCCTCGCTCCACATACCCCGTGGCAGTTCGCTGGCACCATGATAAGGGGGGTCACTACGGCACGCACGCCCTTGTGGACACCATCGCTCGCTTTTGGTATGCTCCAGGCATTCAACCCTACTGCCTGTCAATAGTGAAAGCATGCAGCACATGTCAGCGAAATGGACCTGCTCCGCCTCTTAACAAAATTAAGGGTGGAAGACCGCCACCTGCTGCTCCATTTCAACATCTTCAAATTGACTTTGCAGATATGCCAAAGGCTTTTGGGAAAAAACACCTCCTTGTTTTGGTTTGCCCTCTGACTTCATGGGTCGAAGCTTTTCCTACTGCTAATTGTACTGCTGCCACAGTGGCGAAGATCCTCCTTAGAGACATTGTACCCCGTTTTGGCATCCCTCTCATACTTGATTCAGATCGCGGACCCCACTTTACTGGTAATGTCCTTGGCCATTTAGAACAAGGACTGGGCATTTCACACTCCTTTCATACACCCTACCACCCCCAGTCTAGCGGGAAAGTTGAGCGTATGAATAGGGAGCTTAAGCTTACATTGGCTAAATACTGTCAGGAAACAGGGTTAAAGTGGCCTCAGGTACTTCCCTTGGTCCTGTTTCACCTTCGTACTCGCCCAACCCGTGTATTGGGATTATCCCCCTTTGAACTGCTCTATGGACACCCCCCTTTCAAAGGCGGGGCGCTACCACGTGCTGATGTTTCACTATTGGGAGGGGATCATATGACCGCGTGCCAGTTTCTCTCCCTACAGGCTTGCCTCCGTACCCTTTGGAAAGCGATCCACCCGTTCCAACCAGGGGACTTCGTCTGGGCCAAAAAGTTCGTTCGTGGCGACGCCCTCCAGCCAAGGTTTACTGGACCCCCACCAGGTTCTTTTAACAACCCAGACTGCAGTGTTCCTGGAAGGACGCAAATCCTGGATCCACCACTCCCACGTCAAGCCAGCCGTAGTGGACCACAGTGACGAACCAGCAGCTCTTGCCACCACTAAGGACACTGCCTCTGACCAGTGGACCAGCTTACCTCTTTCAGACATCAGACTTAAATTGACTCAAAAAAATGAGAGGACCTTTTATTCTGACAACTGTATGTTTTTTTATTATGCCTTTTTATTTTATTTTCTGCTTATGTAAACAACACCTACCCTGACACTTTTCAACATACCAAACATCTAAGGGAAATGGCTAAGAACTACTCCTCTGGCCAGCCACCTTATGATTGGTGGTGAGCCTTATGGAATTGGCTGCCTGGATTTGGGTGGGTTAAAAAACTCTTGGTGGGTATTGTTGGGGCCATAGTAATCCTTATAATACTGTGTTGCTGTATTCAATGTGTCCCCTCCCTCATAAACTCATGTGGGTCAGTTTATTCTTTTTCTACTTCAGCCAAAGGCCTTACTCTCTTCGAGTTGGCCAAGGCTGAAATTGCCAAGCGGCCCTTGGCTCCTTAAAATGGGGTGTAGCTTTGGTAAATAATTATCCCAAAGCTACAAATGGAGGAATGTTGAGTCTGAACTTTTCATGAGTTTAAACTTAATCCAGACTTGATGTCTCTGTCTGAAACTTTTAATCAAAGCTCTGACCTGCGAACTACTTCTGACACCTCCCCCCTCCCAATAAGTAGCCATATCCTCCTTTGTCTTTTCTAATTTACATTTTAACCTGTTTTATCCTGTAGAATCTTGATTGATTATGCATGACCAATATGATCTGTTAATCACTTTGTTTATTTCTGTGTATAAACATTGATGCTCACCCCTAATAAACTGGCCACACTTACTCCCAAGCTCTGCTTTTAAGCTAAGGATGGTGTGAGCCCGTTGATCAACGAATTGTTGTCTGGTCTCTGACAGATTTCTGAGCCCCATACCAACTCCGCACGAACTCGGGTGCTGGAGAGGTGAGTAGGACTTGCTTTTTACCTAACACTGTGTTAGTGCCTCAGTGTCCCCTATGCAGTTAAGTATCTAGCAAAGCAAGAGGCCAGTGCATCTAAATACCTGATACTCTGTCTCCTAGCAAATGATGGCCTGGGCCCCTCCTCTGCAAAGGTGCCAACTGAAGGTGTTGGAGACTGTCACGGAGTGTGGGGCAGTCCTGGCTGCACCGCTCTTACTGGGACTCACAGGGACTCTCAGCCAGCCAGTAAAACAGAAGGTTTCTTGAACATCAGGAGCACAGGCTACAGCAGAGCTCGTGTTCAGAGCTAGGACCTTTCTGGGGTTCAGGGTGCTTGGATCCCAGCCTAGGATTCCCTGAACTCCCACCATCCAGCCCCAAACCGAAACGGACTCCCCCCCTCCACTCGGCTCTTTTTCTTTGTCTAGCTCCCCTGGCAAAGGTGTTGACCTCCCCTCCCCCCTGCCTAGCTCAGGTTACAGGCTGAATACCTGTCCCTCACCTAAAGTCCTCCCCGGCTCTCCCAACCCCACACAGACAGCTCCTACTCCATCACACAGGGTTGCGGGCTCCAGGCCAAGAGAGTGGGTCTGCGGGGCTTCTGCACTTGGGTGGGGGAGCGGGACTGCGGGTTGCTGGGCTCTTGGCGGGGTAGCAGGAGTCTCCGGGCTCCTGCCGGGAGAGCGGGGCTCCATGGTTGCGGGCTCCTGCCAGAAGAGCGGGGGTGTGGGGTTGCCGGCGGGATCGCGATTTGGCGGGGCTCCTGTCCAGCGAGTGGGGCTGCAGGGTTGCCCAGAAAGGCAAGATTGAGAGGTTTTGGCTCTGAACACTAGCTCTGCTGTAGCCTGTGCTCCTGTTGTTCAATAAACCTTCTGCTTTACAGGCTGGCTGAGAGTCCCTGTGAGTCCCAGGAAGAGGTGTGCAGGGCCGTACTCCCCCACACTCCGTGAAAGTCTCCAACACCTTCAGTTGGCACCTTTGCAGAGGAGGGGCCCAGGCCATCAGTTGCAAGGAGACAGAGTGTCAGGCATTTAGGTACACTGGTCTCTTGCTTTGCTAGATACTAAAGAACTGCAAAGGGGAAACTGAGGCACCAACACAGCATTCACAGACCCCCAGTAAGAACAGTCCCCCTTCGTCACATCTCTCCCCCTATCGAGACCGAACTGAGTGGGGTCACTTCAGCCAGTGACCTGGGGAAGTTCGAACCCACCTACATTCCCATGGATGCCCCAGGATCCCCCAAGTTATGGGGGAAGAGTTACCCCAGGCCATTCCAGTTTCCTGCCCCCCTTTAGGTCGGGGGGACTCAAGGGCACTCGGAGTTGGCAGGTGGAAAGGCTTATGCAGCCCAGGGCTTTTCGTCACTCCAATACCCCTGGGGTTCAAGTTGGGCTGGGGTCTTCTCCCCGCGTTCCAGTCTGGGGGGGCTGTGATTTGGGCTCTCTTGGTTCAGAGCCCTTTCGTAAAGCAGAGTTGCACTGTTAAGCCCTTTGTTAGCGCTCCTTCCGTGAAAATAGCAAAACATGACCATTTTCGCTGCGAGCGAGGAAAGTCTAATGGAATCGTCCTCCTTCTGCAATTCTGACACACTGCTGAGAAATTGGCAGTTATACGTTGTGAAAACAGCGAAACATGAGAAATTCACTGCGTATTATTGGGAAGCACGAATTCCTCCTGCTCCCATCCTAAAATTGCTATTCGGATGCACAGCTAGCAACTTGACCGAGCTACGCTGTGAAAACTGCTATACCTGAGCAATTCATTCGAAATCACTCGTAGGCATGAATTTCTTCTGGAAACACGCTAAAAATGCTATTCGGTTCCACTGCTGGCTATTTGGAAGAGCTCCGTTTGTGAAAATTCCTAAAAAGGAGACGTTCAGTGAAACAACTGCTAGGCAACACTTTCTCCTAGACCCAACTTACAAATGCCATGCCGATGCACTGCTGTCAATTTGACAGATGTACGATATGTACGAAGGTTTCAAAGCAGCTAAACATGAGAAAGAATTCCACACCATTGGAAAGCAAGTATTCCTCCTGTTCCCATCCTAAACTTGCTATTCGAATGCACAGCAAAAACATGACGAAGAGTCGGTGTGAAAACAGCTACACATGAACAATTCATTCCAAATCACTGGTAGGCACGAATTGCTCCTGGAACCACCCTAAAAATGCTATTCGA